>NC_057801.1:347749527-347751996 GCF_018294505.1 Triticum aestivum
ATCATCATCATCACCAATGCTCCTCTCATCGGGAGAGGGAAATCTCCATCAACATCTTCACCAGCACCATCTCATCTCCAAACCCTTGTTCATCTCTTGTATCCAATTCTTATCTCCAAGCCCGGGATTGGTGCTAGTAGGTTGCTAGTAGTGTTGATTACTCCTTGTAGTTGATACTAGTTGGTTTACTTGGTGGAAGATCATATGTTCAGATCCTTTATGCATATTATTACCCCTCTGATTATGAACATGAATATGCTTTGTGAGTAGTTACATTTGTTCCTGAGGACAAGGGAGAAGTCTTGCTATTAGTAGTCATGTGAATTTGGTATTCGTTCGATATTTTGATAAGATGTATGTTGTCTAACCTCTAGAGGTGTTATGTGAATGTAGACTACATAACACTTCACCATTATTTGGGCCTAGAGGAAGGCATTGGGAAGTAGTAAGTAGATGATGGGTTGCTAGAGTGACAGAAGCTTAAACCCTAGTTTATGCGTTGCTTCGTAAGGGGCTGATTTGGATCCATATGTTTCATGCTATGGTTAGGTTTACCTTTATACTTTTGTTGTAGTTGCGTGTAGCGACCCGACCTCAGACGGTCAAGTCTCTGTGCTCAGTGTCATCCCTGGATCAGTAATGCTGACACCACACAGTACTTGGAGGATTTATAACAGAGTAGCAATCACACACTTATTACATCGAATGTCTCAAAAGAGAACTTATTGAAATAAATATGGATTAAGGCCATCTAAAACGATAACAACGGAAGGCTTGGAAGATAAGCGAGTCCATCAACTCCAACGGCATCACTGAGTATAGAACCACGACCTAAAAGCACCTTACTCGTCGTCTGAAAAGTCCGCAACATGAAACGTTGCAGCCCGAAAACGGGTCAGCACATGGAATATGCTGGCAATGTAACACATGGAGAATAACAATGGAGATAGGATATACTACATGCAATTTGGCTGGTGGTAAAGCTCTATGGTTACAGTTTTGCATAAAGCCAATTTTTCCCTACTGCAAAGGAATAAATTCATTTAACTATCATGGTGGTTGTTAAACATTGAGAATGGTTGACAGCATCCTCAATCCCAATTAAAAAGTACTCATTAAAATCCCAACAATATTAATTACAGTAACATGATGAAATTCACATGATAATCAAGTACTAGATACTCAAGATGTCCATAACCGGGGACATGGCTAATCATTATTAGTTTGTACACTCTGCAGAGGTTTGCGCACTTTTCCCCACATGACTCGATCGCCTCCGCTTGGTTTCCCGCACTACATGGTGTTTGAGAAACGGATGACCAAGACATAGTCTTTCAGAAGCACTAGCACCTTACATGAGGGGTAGACCGTACCAACCTACATCCCCTACATCTGCTAGTCCACCCCGTAAGAGTTCGCACAACTTAGTCAACTATGCTAGAGCCCGTAATAGCATGTGGCTGCACACGTAGGTTTCTAGTTTGAAATAATCTCATGATCCCTTTGAGCCTGGGTGGCGGTCCGAAGAAAATCAGGCAAGTCCTGCTAGAAAATAGGTGCCTCAATCCACCTAGATGTGTGTTTAAGTTGCCACCTTAAATAAACCATTAATTAACAATCTCACATCTGTCATGGATATTCACTCACCCAATCCACGTCTACTAGCATAGCATGGCATAATAAGCAAACGTAGAAGTAACTCCCAAAGGTTTGATAATAAAACAGGTAATAGGTACTACCTCATCTACTTCCCATCCCACAATTTATTTAGATCCTAATCATGCAATTTTTGAGGATAGATCTAATGCATAAAAACTGGGTAGTAGAAAGGTATGATCAAGTGTTACTTGCCTTGCTGATGATCCGCGAGACCTAGAGACTCGAAGTAACAGGCGGCGCACTCCGGGTATTCTATCAAAGACAAACAAACAAGCATACAATAAATACTCCTCTAATGCACAGGTAAAACTCGAATAAAAGATCCAACCAGAATGTTCAACTTAAGAACTCCGGTTTGCAAAAAGAACCAAATCAAACAAAGCAACGAAAGTCAAATGGCGAAAGAAAACAGCTTCATTTTACTAATCTGGATCTAAGTCAAATTTTACAGAGGCAAAAACTTGTTTAAGTTGATTATTCGGAGAGAGGATTTCGAGACGAAACTCCAGGCGCTTGAATCGCCTGATTCCGATAAACGAGCAAAAAGTTATACTAGAACGAAAATCGGATCAGAAATCGCGATCAGAAAATAACCACGAAAAAAATCCGAGAAAAAGAAAAACGATGAACGGATTAACGAACGAACGTTCGTTAATTAACCTAAACCGAAAAAAATGAAAACTAAAATAAAACGAATCTAAAAAAACCGAAAAAAAACCGTAAAGAAAAACCGCCCGGTTTTTAAGAAAACCGGCGGCACGCGGTTCGAGGCGGCGGCGAACCTCGGCGGCGGCGGCGACGAAGTCCGGC
>NC_057801.1:347752420-347760300 GCF_018294505.1 Triticum aestivum
CGGGTGGGCCGGGGCGGCGGGTTGGGCTGGCGGCGGGGCGATTCTGGCGGGCTGGGGCGGGGTCCCGGCGCTATTTATATAGCGCCCCCGAACGGAGTCCCGCTCGGGTACGGCCCGGAGTCGGTGCGCGTTTTTTTTAAAACATTACGCTCGGTAGAAAAATAAAAAGAAATACTAAACGGACTCCAAAAATCCCGAAATAAATTTTCCTCGGCTTCTAAAATCAAGCCGGACTAGATGAACATTTATTTGGGGCCTAAATGCCATTTTGGAAAATGCACATTTTTCCTAAATTCAAATAAAAGGCGAAAAACTCCAAAATAAATCTTAATTGATTTTTTTATTAAATCTTCATTATTTCTTTATTTTGGGAAAGTCATTTTATTCCCTCTCTGAATCTTTGGTAGTAGAAATAATTGAAGATAAAATAAACAAAATCAATGATCCTAATTTCAAAATTTGAGAAAAACCCCAAATATGAAAATAACGAAATCCCCAACTCTCTCCGAGGGTCCTTGAGTTGCGTAGAATTTCTAGGATCGAGCCAAAGATGCAACAAAAATATGATATGCATGATGATCTATGTATAACATTCCAAATTGAAAATTTGGGATGTTACAAACCTACCCCCCTTAAGATGAATCTCGCCCTCGAGATTCGGGTTGGCTAGAAAATAGGTGAGGGTGGTCCTTGAGCAGATCTTCCTCTCGCTCCCAGGTGGCTTCCTCCTCGGTATGGTGGCTTCACTGAACTTTGCAAAACTTGATAACCTTACTGCGGGTAACTCGACTGGCATAATCCAGAATTCTAACTGGTTTCTCCGCATAAGTCAAATCATCCTTCAACTCAATTGCTTCCAATGGCACTCTATCTCTCAGTGGAATATCGGCTATCTCTGTGTGACACTTCTTCAACTGTGAAACATGGAACACATCGTGAACTCCTGACAATCCCTCAGGTAATTCCAACTTGTAGGCTACTTCTCCCATGCGTTCCAAAACCTTGTATGGCCCCACAAAACGTGGTGCTAACTTGCCTTTAACTCCAAAGCGCTTAACTCCTCGTAGTGGAGATACTCGAAGATAAACTCTGTCTCCGACTTCATATTCTATCTCCTTGCGTTTCGAATCTGCATAGCTCTTCTGCCTTGACTGAGCTACCTTGAGCCTATCACGAATCAACTTTACTTTCTATTCAGACTCCTTAATTAAATCCGGTCCAAACAATTGGCGGTCTCCAACCTCATCCCACAACAACGGGGTTCTGCACCTCCTTCTGTACAAGGCTTCAAAAGGGGCCATCTTCAAACTGGATTGATAACTGTTGTTGTAAGAAAACTCCACGTATGGCAAGTTGTCATCCCAACTTGATCCATAATCCAAAACACAAGCTCTAAGCATATCCTCCAAAATCTGATTGACTCTCTCGGTCTGTCCATCTGTCTGCGGATGGAAAGCTGTGCTAAACTCCAGTCTAGTTCCCAATGTTTCGTGCAATTGCTTCCAGAACTTCGAGGTGAATTGGGTTCCTCTATCTGATACGATACTCCTCGGAACTCCATGCAAACATACAATCCTTGTCATGTATATCTTAGCCAGTTTGGCACCGCTGTAGGTAGTCTTTACTGGAATGAAATGAGCTACCTTCGTCAAACAATCGACTACAACCCAAATTGAGTCATAGCCTGAACGAGTCCTGGGCAATCCCGTGATGAAATCCATGCCTAGTCTGTCCCACTTCCATTCGGGTATAGGCAATGTCTGCAACAATCCAGCTGGCTTTTGATGTTCTGCCTTCACCCTCTGACATACATCACAAACTGCTACATACTCTGTGATATCCTTCTTCATTCCGGTCCACGAGAATGTTTCCTTCAAATCAAAATACATCTTTGTGTTCCCGGGGTGAATCGAATATGGCGAATCATGTGCCTCTTGCAGAATCAATTTCTTGATCTCCGGGTTATTGGGCACATAAACACGGTCCTCAAATCGTAGGGTATCGTACTCATCCTCACGAAATCCCTTAGCCTTTCCTTCGTTCATTTTCCCCTTTATAGAGGCAACTTCCTTATCTGCCTTTTGAGCTTCTCTGATTTTGTCCATCAACGTAGACTGAATCTCCAATGCTGCTACATAGCCTCTCGGAACTATTTCCAAACATAGCTCTCGAAGGTCCTCGGCTAACTCCTTGGGTATTCCTCCCATCATTAGTGTATTGACGTGGCTCTTACGGCTCAACGCATCTGCTACAACGTTAGCCTTCCCGGGGTGATAATGCAATCTCATATCATAATCCTTAATAAGCTCCAACCATCTCCTCTGCCTGAGATTTAACTCCTTCTGCGTGAAGATGTACTTCAAACTCTTGTGATCCGTGTACACCTCACAATGATTTCCAATGAGAAAATGTCTCCACGTTTTCAGTGCATGCACTACGGCTGCTAACTCCAAATCATGAGTAGCATAATTCAACTCATGAGGCTTAAGCTATCGTGAAGCATACGAAACAAATCTTCCCTCCTGCATAAGCACTGCTCCAAGTCCTCGACGTGAAGCGTCGCAATACACTTCATAATCCTTAGTCTGGTCTAGCAAAATTAATACTGGTGAGGTAACCAAACGTTTCTTCAACTCCTGGAAACTAGCCTCACACTCTTCAGTACAAATGGACTTAGTATCCTTTTTCAATAACTCTGTCATAGGCTTGGCAATCTTCGAGAAATTTTCAATGAATCTCCGGTAGTATCCTGCGAGTCCAAGGAAACTCCTGATCTCTCCAACTGTTGTTGGTGCTTCGCAGTTTGTCACAGTGACAACTTTAGTGGGGTCTACGGCAATACCTTCTCCGGTTATAACATGTCCAAGAAATCCAACTTCCTTCAACCAAAACTCACACTTGCTGAACTTGGCGTATAGCTGATGTTCTCTGAGCTTCTCGAGTACCAAACGCAAGTGTTCCTTATGTTCCTCTTCATTCTTCGAAAAAAATCAAAATATCATCAATGAACACCACGACGAACTTATCCAAAAACTCCATAAACACCTTGTTCATCATGTTCATAAAATAGGCTGGGGCATTAGTCAGACCAAATGACATAACGGTATACTCATACAGCCCATACCCGGTGGTAAAAGCCGTCTTCGGTATATCTTGCTCTTGAATCTTCAACTGATGGTACCCTGATCGCAAATCAATCTTGGAAAACACCTTAGCTCCTTGCAACCGATCAAACAGATCATTGATCATTGGTAGTGGGTACTTGTTCTTGATTGTTACTTCATTCAACCCGCGATAATCAACAACCATTCTTAACGATCCATCCTTCTTCTCCACTAGAAGTACTGGCGATCCCCAAGGTGAAGAACTTGGGCGAATAAAACCTTTATCCAACAACTCCTTGATCTGCTTCTTAATTTCCTCCAAATCTTGGGCTGGCATCCTATACGGTCTCTTGGATATAGGTCCAGTGCCTGGCAGTAGCTCAATTAAGAACTCAATGTCTCTATCCGGTGGCATGCCCAGCAACTTTTCTGGAAATACATCGGGAAAATCCCTTACCACTTGTACTTCCTCCTGCACAACTCCTGATAAGGAATTTACATGTGCTCTTCTTGGCTCATGCCGTGATACATACTTGATCCTTCTTCCTTCAGGGGTGGTAAGTAAAATTGACTTACTGACGCAATCAATGTTCCCTCCATACTTTGATAACCAATCCATGCCTAATATCACATCCAAACCTTGCGATTCCAGAACTATTAGGTCCGAGGGAAATACATGGTGTCCAATCCTTAATGGCAGTCGATCACACCATTTACCAGCCGTATACTCTGCTCCGGGTGAGGTTACTATCATGGGTGACCTAAGTGCTTGGGTTGGCAATTTATATTTATCCACAAATCCCCTTGATATGTATGAATGCGATGCACCATTATCAAAAAGAACAACTGCAGTAAATGTCTTAACCAAAAACTTACCTATTACTGCATCTGGCTGAGCTTCAACCTCCTCCACGGTAACGTGGTTCACTTGCCCCCTGTTGAAAGGGTTCCGCTTCTTTCCTGATCTTCCATTGCCATTTCCATTTTGAGCTTCTGGGCAATCATTTGCATAATGCCCCGTCTTACGGCACTTATAACAAGTGATATGACTCAGGTCTGCCTTGGATGGTGTTGACGGGTTGGTGCGGCTTTGTCCATTGCTTCCTCCATTCCCGTTTCCATTCTTTGCACCATTATGATTGTGCGAGCTACCTCCTCCATGAGTATGCTGAAAATGTCCCCCTGACTTTGGAGTAAAATGTGGCTTCTGCTGAGCTCCAGAATTGTACTTCCCTTGTGCATACTTCCTCTTACGATTGTCAATCTGCTGCTGCTTCCCCTTAATCATAAGAGCGCGATCTACTAATCCTGGTAGTTATTGAAAGTGGCTACCATCAATTGCATGCTCAGCTCATCATTCAGTCCTTCTAGAAACTTCTCCTGCTTAGCTGCATCCGTAGCAACGTCATCTGGAGCATAACGTGCTAGCTTACTAAAATCATCCACATACTGGCCAACTGTCCGTCCTCCTTGGCGTAAGTTGCGAAACTCACGCTTCTTCATGGCCATAGCTCCTGCTGAAACATGGGTAGTGCGAAAAGCTTGCTGAAACTGATTCCATGTGACGGTGTCTACAGGGTAAGTGGCTGTAAAATCTCCCACCATGCTGCTGCGGGTCCTTCAAGCTGATGTGCAGCAAACTTCACCCTTTCTCCATCTGTACATCCTGCAGTGGTCAACTCCCTCCCTATCTTACGGAGCCAATCATCTGCTACTATCGGCTCGGTGCTATTGGAAAACACCGGCGGATTCAGCCTTAAGAAACGGGTCAAATGGTCAACAGGTGGTGTTGGTGGTGGGTTGTTGTTGTTGTTGTTGTTGCCTTGGTTCTGTACCAATGTTTGAATCAAGGTATTCTGCTGCTGAATCAACTGAGTGATCTCTGGCGGGAAAACAAATCCGGGGTCAAGTCTCGGAGGCATCTGAGGGTTTAAAGGGGAGAGTTTAGAATAGAATGAGGTCTAGTGGGATAACACTACCCATATGCACATGTGACAAAACACACAATATCATTCCAAACAATTCAAACAAGGGCATACAACGGTCTAACTATCGTTACAAAAGTGCTTGGACTAAAACTAGTTAAATGGTGGAAAATTCTACTACTGTTATGGTGGTCAACTAGAAAAACTGCTCCGATGAAGATTCCATGATATCTGCTCCAGCTTTATCAACATAGTCATCATCGCTGTCGTCGGAATCCGAGTCGGTGTCGTCGATGATGATATGATTATCTGGACAAGTAGGTTCATCCTCTTCTCCTCTGGGTGCTGAACCTCCCATGAATACTCCAATCTTCTCCTTAAGGTCACCATTCTGTCTTACTAGAGCGACGATTTCTTCCATATAGTCCTTAGGTGTAGCCTTGAGTTTTGTTTCTAGCTCCTTGATCCTGGTCATAGCCTTCTGTAGTTCCTCCATATCTGCGCACATCTGATTCTCCTGGCGTCGGATGTGTTGGTTTAACTCCTGAATATAAGCTGCGATTGATCTATCCCTCCTGGTGGCGATCATCTCCCAATGCTCATCTCGGCGCCCACAAATCTGGTAGATAGTATTCTTGAGGTCGTTGTAGTAAACTTCTCCAATTCGTCCCATGGCGATGTGAGCTGCCATGCTCTTTCCTAGTCTCCATGTTGGCACATCAAAGGTAAACTCTATTGGCTCTGTGATTGGTGCAAATGTCCTTCCTGGAATGTAGACTTGAATCCTCTAGCGCTCCTCTTTAGGTAAAGTGGCGTTGAAAGTTCCAGTGAAGCTTGGTACTCCTATGTTCAAGTATCTAGCGGCTTCCTTCAAGTGACATCCAAAAGGTGAATTCTCATCTGGTTGCGCGAACTTGATCCTTGCATCCGCCATCCTAAGGAATAGAAAAGATGAGGAATCAGAAATGGGAAGAAAGAGTAGTGATCTAGGGCTTAAGCTTAGTGGCCGTGTCCTACAGTCAGCGTGTGCTCTGATACCACCTTGTAGCGACCCGACCTCAAACGGTCAAGCCTCTGTGCTCAGTGTCATCCCTGGATCAGTAATGCTGACACCACACAGTACTTGGAGGATTTATAACAGAGTAGCAATCACACACTTATTACATCGAAAGTCTCAAAAGAGAACTTATTGAAATAAATATGGCTTAAGGCCATCTAAAACGATAACAGCGGAAGGCTTGGAAGATAAGCGAGTCCATCAACTCCAACGGCATCACTGAGTATAGAACCACGACCTAAAAGCACCTTACTCGTCGTCTGAAAAGTCTGTAACATGAAACGTTGCAGCCCGAAAACGGGTCAGCACATGGAATATGCTGGCAATGTAACACATGGAGAATAACAATGGAGATAGGCTATACTACATGCAATTTGGCTGGTGGTAAAGCTCTATGGTTACAGTTTTGCATAAAGCCAATTTTTCCCTACTGCAAAGGAATAAATTTATTTAACTATCATGGTGGTTGTTAAACATTGAGAATGGTTGACAACATCCTCAATCCCAATTAAAAAGTACTCATTAAAATCCCAACAATATTAATTACAGTAACATGATGAAATTCACATGATAATCAAGTACTAGATACTCAAGATGTCCATAACCGGGGACACGGCTAATCATGATTAGTTTGTACACTCTGCAAAGGTTTGCACACTTTTCCCCACATGACTCGATCGCCTCCGCTTGGTTTCCCGCACTACATGGTGTTTGAGAAACGGATGACCGAGACATAGTCTTTCAGAAGCACTAGCACCTTACATGAGGGGTAGACCGTACCAACCTACATCCCCTACATCTGCTAGTCCACCCCGTAAGAGTTCGCACAACTTAGTCAACTATGCTAGAGCCCGTAATAGCATGTGGCTGCACACGTAAGTTTCTAGTTTGAAATAATCTCATGATCCCTTTGAGCCTGGGTGGTAGTCCGAAGAAAAACAGGCAAGTCCTGCTAGAAAATAGGTGCCTCAATCCACCTAGATGTGTGTTTAAGTTGCCACCTTAAATAAACCATTAATTAACAATCTCACATCTGTCATGGATATTCACTCACCCAATCCACGTCTACTAGCATAGCATGGCATAATAAGCAAACGTAGAAGTAACTCCCAAAGGTTTGATAATAAAACAGGTAATAGGTACTACCTCATCTACTTCCCATCCCACAATTTATTTAGATCCTAATCATGCAATGTTTGAGGATAGATCTAATGCATAAAAACTGGGTAGTAGAAAGGTATGATCAAGTGTTACTTGCCTTGCTGATGATCCGCGAGACCTAGAGACTCGAAGTAACAGGCGGCGCACTCCGGGTATTCTATCGCAGACAAACAAACAAGCATACAATAAATACTCCTCTAATGCACAGGTAAAACTCGAACAAAAGATCCAACCAGAATGTTCAACTTAAGAACTCCGGTTTGCAAAAAGAACCAAATCAAACAAAGCAACGAAAGTCAAACGGCGAAAGAAAACAGCTTTGTTTTACTAATCTGGATCTAAGTCAAATTTTACAGAGGCAAAAACTTGTTTAAGTTTCTTATTCGGAAAGAGGGTTTCGAGACGAAACTCCAGGCACTTGAATCGCCTGATTCCGATAAACGAGCGAAAAGTTATACTAGAACGAAAATCGGATCAGAAATCGCGATCAGAAAATAACCGCGAAAAAATCTGAGAAAAAGAAAAACGACGAACGGATTAACGAACGAACGTTCGTTAATTAACCTAAACCGAAAAAAACTGAAAACTAAAATAAAACGAATCTAAAAAAACAAAAAAAAAAATCGTAAACAA